>NW_020194588.1:1161137-1169694 GCF_002865645.1 Hyaloscypha bicolor E | reverse complement strand
CCTAACCCTAACCCTAACCCTAACCCTAACCCTAACCCTAACCCTAACCCTAACCCTAACCCTAACCCTAACCCTAACCCTAACCCTAACCCTAATATATAATTAACTTATTAAAACTTCTTATAATAGCTAATAATAAAATTATTATTTTTTATTGATTTCTAAATATAAATTATATTTATAATATAGGTTTTATAACCGGCTTATAAATCTTATAAATTATTTCTATTAATATTATTTTTATTCTAATTTTTTTTTTCTAATTTTTTTTTTTCTAATTTTTTTTTTTTTTTTTAAATTAGTTTTTTTAATAATATTTCTAAAATATAATAATAATAATTTATTAATATTTATTAATATTTAACTTATTTATATTTATTTATTTTATAATAAATTTCTTTAAAATCTTTTATATTTATTTAAATATTTATAAATAGAACTATTATTAGATTAATAATTATTTCTAATTTTTTTATTTCTTATTTTTATTTTTTTCTTTTTAATTATTTTTCTTTTATTTTCTAGAAATATTATTACTTTTTATAGCCTTTTACTATTTCTATTTTAGTTTTATTTATTATTAATATTTCTTTTTTTTATTATTTCTTTATAAAAATAGGCTATTATTTAGCTTTTTTATTATTTAAAATTATAACTTTTTCTAAAATAGTAAAACTAATTATAAATAATATATTAATAATTTCCTAATTTCTTATAGTAAATACTAGTAAATAATTTTAATATTTTTATTATTTTAATATTTCTTATAATATATAACTATAAATATAACTAAACTTTTTTTAATAAAAATATTTTATATTTTCTTATATATTATATTCTTTTATTATATTTCTAATAATTCTAGTATTCTAGCTAGTTATTTATTATATAAATATATTAAATTTTATAATAATTCCTAAAATTATTTTTTATAATACTAATATATAATTATAGCTTTTTTTTTTTATTTTTCTATATTTATAAACTATTTTTTTAATTTTTTTTCTTTATATATTTATTTATATAATTATTATTATTTATATATTATAAACTAGTTCTATTTATTATCTAAAAATAATTACCTAATTCTAGTTTTAAATAACTAATTTATTATTTTATTTTAACTAATTAATAATATTTATTTTTATTATTATTAATTTCTTAAATAACTTCTTTTTTATTTCTCTAATTAATTTATAAATTATTTCCTGAAATTAGCTTATATTAAACTAGATTTTAGAATATAAAATATTATTTCTAATTTACTAGATCTTTTTTTTTATTATAATAATATATTAGATCTTAAAATTATATAACTAGCTATAATATAATTACTATATAAATTTAGGATTCTTATTATTATAAGCTATAATTATAAATATATAAACTAAATATTATATTAATATATAATAGTTATTTATTTTATTTTAAGCTTTTTTTATATATAATTTATAGTTCTTATAATATATAATAGCTTCTTATTATTATTTATATATTTTTTAAATTATTATTAATTAAATTAAATTAATTATAATTCTTAATATTTAATTATTTATTATTTTCTTATATTTCTAAAATAGCTAATTTACTAATTAATATATTCTTATATTTATTATTTTATAATAATTAGTTTAATAATATAATTTATAATTATAAAATTTATTACTAGATCTAGTTTATTTATTTAATTTCTTTATTTAATTTTTTTTTTTTTTTAGTTCTATTTTCTAAATCTTTTTATTTTTTTTTCTATTATATAAACTTTTTAATATTTATTTATATATTATTAATAGCTATTTTTTATTTTTATTAATTTAAATTCTAGTTATTTTTCGGATTTAATATTTTTAGATTAGAATATATAATATAATAATATTTATATTTTTATATATATTTTTATAATAATAATATTTATTTAATTATTAAATAATATTTAAATATTTCTATTTATTTCTTTTTAATTAGTTTTAAATAATATTTCTAATTTAATTACTAGTTAAATATAATAATATTATATATTTTAAATTAATTAATTAAATATCTAATATAATATATCTAATTCTAATTTATTATTCTTTATTAATATAACTAATATTTATAACTTTTTTAAATCTAATATTTCTAAATATTTAATTTATTTTATATATTATAATTATAAATTAGGCTTTTAGGCTTTTTCTAATTTAGTAATTTAATAATATATTTTCTTTTTTATTTATTATATAACTTATTTTAATACTATTTTAATAATATTTAAATTAATATCTTTAAATAATATTATTAAATTAGAATTCTTTATTTAAATTTTAAAATATTAAATATTTAATTTATAAATAAAAAAATATTAGTAATAGATTTTAATTCTTTATAAAATTTATATATTTTTTCTTATTTCTAGCTAGCTTTTCTTTTATAAATTCTTTTATTAATATATATAATAATAATATTTTTAGATCTTTTATATTTAGTATATAATATATATATATAAATTATTATACTAATTTTATAACTAATATTATAATTTATTTTTCCTAAATTCCTATTTCTTTATCTAGTAAAAACTATTTATACTAGTAAAAGAGGCCTGGCTTAGGATAAAAATATATATCTTTATTTAGAAATCTATTAGTTATTTATTACCTTTTTGCTCTAAACCAGGCCTTTCTACTAGTATAAATAGTTTCTATTAGATAAAGAAATAATATAAGAATAAAGAAATTATTTATTAGTAAAAATACTAAATAATTTTATTTTATTTTTTTAGTTTTTAAATTTTAAATAATTTAAATTTCTTATATAATATATTTTTAATTAGCTTTAATAGTCTTATATTTTTCTTTATTTTTTAAATAGATATTAATATAACTAAATAATATAATATATTTATATTTAAAATATATAATAACTTCTTATATTAGGAAATATATAAATAAATTTATAATATAAATATATTAAATTAATTTAATTCTTTAGGTTTAAAATATAAGAAACTTTTATATTTTTTTATTTTATATATTCTAAATTTATATTTTAAACTTATATATATAATAGCTAGCTATAATTTCTAATTTTATATTTTTATATTTATTTTATATTTAAAAATATAGTTTTTATTTATCTAATTTATATATTTATTCTTTTTTATTAAAAATAAATCTACTAAATATAACTTTTAATAAATAATCTTATAATAGATTCTAGATTATATATTTAATAAGATTAGTATTATATATACTAAAACTAACTTATATTCGAATTTAAGCTATATTTAAGCTTATTTAGATATAATTCTAATAAATTAATTTAACTAAATTAATTTAATTCTTTTAGTAAATCTATACTAATAGGTTATATAGGAAATTAAATCTATTTAGTCCTAAATTAGTTTTCTTAATTTAAATAGTTTTAAAAAATAATAAATAATTAAATAATTAAATAACTAATTATTTATTAATTAATAAAAGCTAGTTATTTTTTTTTAAAATTATTAGATATTTTATAAAATTATTAGATATTTTATAAAATTAATAAATAATTTTCTTTTTTAATAAAATAATTATTAGTTTTTAATAAAAACTAATTATTTTTTTTTTAAATTATTAAATATTTTATAAAATTAATAAATAATTTTTTTTTTAATATAAATTAATTTAATTTTATTATAAATTATTAAATATTTCTTTAGTTTAATTAAATTATTAAATTTAAATTTAAAAATCTTAGAAAAATTAAACTAAAACTTTTTTTATTATATTATAAATTTATTTTTATATTTTTTAATTATTATTTTAATTTTATATTATTATAAAAACTTATATTTAAATTTTAGGTCTTTTATATAAAAAATAGCCTAAATTAAAAATTATTTATATTTTTAATTATTTTCTAGTTTTATTTATTAATAATTTAGCTTATATAAAACTAATTTTTATAAAAAGTAAATTTAAAAATTAGTCTAAATTAAAAAATCTAATATATAAATTTATTTATTAAATTTATTAATATTTTTAAAAAATATTATATAACTTTTAAATTTTATAATATTTTTTTAATAAAAAGTTATAGTACTTTTAGAAAGTATTATAATAGAATAATATAATAATAATTAATAACTTAAACTTTTTTTATCTAATAACTTTTCTTTTATATTTAGCTAATATATTACTTATAAATTAGTAATAATTAGTAATCTAAACTTCTTTTATCTAGTAACTCTTTTCCTATATTTAGCTAATATATTATTTATAAATTAGTAATAATTAGTAATCTAAACTTCTTTTATCTAGTAACTCTTCTCCTATATTTAGCTAATATATTATTTATAAATCAGTAATAATTAGTAAACTAAATTTCTTTTATTTAGTAACTCTTCTACTATATTTAGCTAATATATCACTTGCAGATCAGTAATAATTAGTAACCTAAACTCCTTTTATCTAGTAATTCTTCTACTATATTTAGCTAATATATTACTTATAGATTAGTAATAATTAGTAACCTAAACTCCTTTTACCTAGTAACTTTTCTCCTATATTTAGCTAATATATTACTTATAGATCGGTAATTATTAGTAACCTAAACTCCTCTTACCTAGTAACTCTTCTCTTATATTTAGCTAATATATTACTTGCAGATCGGTAATTATTAGTAACCTAAACTCCTCTTACCTAGTAACTCTTCTCCTATATTTAGCTAATACATTACTTGCAAATCGGCGGCGCTTCGTAACCTAAACTTCTCTTACCTAGTAACTCTTCTCTTATATTTAGCTAATATATTACTTGCAGATCGGTAATTATTAGTAACCTAAACTCCTCTTACCTAGTAACTCTTCTCCTGTATTTAGCTAATGTATTACTTGCAAATCGGCGGCGCTTCGTAACCTAAACTTCTCCTATAGAGTAGCTCATCTGCTATACTTAGCTAATGCATTACTTGCAGATCGGCGGCAAGCAGGGGGAGAAGGTTCAGGGATTAACTCTCGATTTATTTATTACTTAATAGGTATTATCCGCCGAGGAAACGCCAAATGCTATGCTAATCACAAGCCATAACACTACTACCTAGAGCCAGATCGCCGCTAGCTATGCATCTAGTATATAAAGAAAGGGAAACGCCCAATGGCCGTATCTGGAGTGCCCCGGTATCGAATAGCTGGCCACCCGCCGGCTAATAGCTACCGAACCGCTAGCAAACCAGGCACGATTAGTTATCTCCTCCGCGAACGCTATCCCTAGAGTCGACTTCCTCTGGGTCATTATCCGAGAGGCAATCGGTATTTAACAGGTCGAGATCCTCTAGCTCGAGATCCATACCTTTGAGGTTATTAAGTTCCCTATCCATCTTCTAAATAGTATTAATAAGATAGTAATCACGCTTACGACCGACCTTTTATCGCCTGTAATTCGTTAGTAGATAGGCAGGGAATCGGGGGGGAATTAGCGAAGAGTAGTTAGACATATAGAAGGATCCGGTCCTGGTTTTGCAGGATCTTACGTTACTTCTTGGTAATATCTAATAGGGCCATGGAGACTATCTTGAGATTGGATCGGGTATTGGCGGCCTGCTAAGAGATCATGGAAAGGTCCTTGCTATCCGTAAATACGTCCTCGAACTTGCGCTTTCTCGGGATAGCTTGGAGGCCGGGGTTCTTTTTCTTTGGTAGCTATTAGTCGCCGAATTGCCCTATAATCGCCCCAGAATTACCGGGAATTGGCTAGCGGATCATTACTTACTAGTATGCCTTCAAATACCAGAGTCAGGAGCTTCGCCTTGCTAACTACGGCCATGAACGTCTCCTTTTCGGCGGCGGGCCACTGGCTAATAGGCGTGGCAGCGTGGGCCTTTAGCAGGTAGTTATATAACAGGGCGTCCTTAATAAGGCTGCGAATATTGGCCAGGAGCTCGCGGGATGGCTAGTGGATAGTTAGCAAGTCGGCGGCAAATAGGGGCAGATTCTGGAGCGAATTACTCACGTTACGACACTTATCCTCCGTGCTTCCGAGGGTCAAGCAGTGACCGCAGACCGAGCTATTCTTGCCATAAGAGGAGTGGACGAGGCAGCTAATTAGGACCAATTAGCCGGCTATTCTGCCCCGAATCGTTAGAGAATCCGTAGAGATTACTTACCTGAAGTAGATATTAGAGGAACTGGATCCCGTACCTAACGTGAATGACTCCTTGGCGTATCCCATAGCAGTAATGCATGGCATGCAGGCACATGCGCGATAATTTCCATACTAATTAACGTAGTCTCCGTTACGTTTGCTACCCTTCTATACGGCAAATAGTTAGTATTTCTTTGTCGAATGCCCGGTAATTCGGCGCCAAATCGGGACCGATCCACTTACCTCTCCCGGCTTAAGCGTGAGCGGACCATGACGGATCGGCTTGACGGTCTTCTTCTTGCCATTAACCGTCTTGGTTCTGGCTAGCTAGAGACCCTTTTGCTCGGTAGTAGTAAGTGGCTTGTCGTTCGCTAGCATGTCGCCGGAGAACGGGCTAGGAGAATCGGCCATTTCGACGATAATTCAGTAGCGATTTGCCGGGGGTTTGGTTAGTAATTAAGGGAGAAAGATGAGGGATCCGTAGGCAAAGTTCCATAGAGGGAAATGCAAGTAGCAAGTAATATAATACTAAATCCCTAACGATTAGCCTCTAATTCGCCATCTAATACCTACCGAGCTGGCTCCTAATCACTACCGAATATCCCCCGGAGGACCCCTCTACCCTATTTGGTGCCAAATAGGTAGGAGGGCCGTATAGTAACGGATCAGTGGCGATTAGTTATTACCAGACTAAAAAGAAATAGGACAATGTTCCGATTCGGCGACAAATAACCATAATACCGATTCGGTGGCGACTCGGGCCGAGTCATTTGGCTTCCAAAGATTTAATGCCGAATCAGAGCTTAATTATCGAGCGAATTAGTACCTACTAGGAAAAAAAATATAAATAAGAAATAGAGGAAAAAAGCTAGAGAGGGACCCCCGGGGGCTATTTATATATATATTAGGCCCCTCGCTTAAGTTAAGCTTAAGTATACTAGCTTAGTATATAGTAGGTATTACGTAATAGCTTAAATTTAAGCTAACTATTATCCGAGTAAATCTAATATAAAACTAAGGTTATAAATTTGAGCCGCATGGCTCGCTTAGTCAGGGGTTCTGCGGCGGCCCGGTCTATAGTAAGCGAGTGTGGGGTCCCTACCTAATACCCTAATTAGCTAGCGCTTTATTAATTAGTCACTAGGCTTAACTCCTGGAAAGCTAGTTATTTACTCACGAATTACTACTAATTCGCTATTAGTTTGCTATTTCTTTGCCCGAAAAATAGAAGGAAATATATTAAGATAAATTCACTAATATAAGCTATAATATACTTCTTTTCTCTCAAGTTAAGATAACTAAATTATACCTAGTTTACTATTATATATACTCGATTCGCTAGCGTTTTGTTAGTAATTCGGTCCTGGATAGTTATCTTTCCTTTTCCTCTTTACTAGCTAATACTTATTTATTAATAAACTCTCCTTGACCCGTTTGCGAGCTAATGCTCCTCTAATAGCAGACTTTCGCTAACCTCCTCGCTAGCTAATACCTAGCTAATAATAGATCCTTTTCCTTCCCTTTGCCGCTATTTCTCTATCCCGTCCTTATAGATTATAAATAGTATACGTTTAAATACGTACTCTTGCCCGCGGTCTCTAACTCCCTAATTATCTAGTAATGACTTCCCCTTGTCTGAGGACTCCTTTATGAGGCCGCGACTAGCCTAGGCCTACTCGGGCCTGCTTATTTAGTTTTAATTTTAATAATACTTTTTTTTAATATTAAAAACTTTAATTTAAATATTAAATATTATAATTATTAATTTAAAAAAATTAAAAAAATTAAATATTAAAATAAAAGTAAAATAATTAATATAAAAAATAAAAAGAAATAATTTTAAAGATTAAAAAATTTTTTTTTGAAATAAAAAAAAATAATTTTATTAAAAGATTTTAATTAAATCAAAAGAAAATATTTTTATAAAAAAATTAATTTTTAAAATAAAATAAAAATATTAAGAAATTATTTTAAATTTAATATAATTAATTATATAAATTTATTTATAATAATGTCTTATTTTTGAATAATCGATCGGATCTTTTATTTAATTATAATATTATTTCTTTATTTATCGGAATTAATAAATATCTCTTAATATATTAATATTTGATTTTCATTTTATTAAATATTTGAAAATAATTTAATTTAATAAAATAATTATAAGATTTTCAAAAATATCAAAAATATTCGAATTTTTATTCGAATAATATTTTTTTTTTATTATAATATTAAATCCAAAATTATAAGATCAATGAATTATATTAATAAATTATCGATCATATTTATATATATATCTTTATAAATCGGAAAATATAAGATCAAAAAAGAAAAAATCGAAATTTAATAAAAATATTTTTTAGAAAATAAAATAAAAGATTCGGAATTTATGATATAAATATTATTAATAAAATATATTAAAATTAAAATTTAATATATTATAATTAAAA